>NC_056725.1:531334472-531371972 GCF_019279795.1 Protopterus annectens | reverse complement strand
CACTAACTACTCAGGGTATATACATGTTAGTGAAGTAACATCTCACTATGTGCTGACATAACATTGCATTCTCTGTTGACTGTACTCTCCAGCACACATGGGTTTATATGGGTGTTTCGAATGTTTATTATACAGATGATTACTACCTATATATGAAAGCTGTGGTAAAGGTATACTTTCGAACATGATAAACATCCCTGCCTTTATCGGGATTGGAACCTGGAATGCACAGATACTATGCAGATGCTGTAACTATTACACTGTTGACATTAACGATGCTTCCGCCTATTTCCTATTTAGATGATTTCTATGTGTAAACTAGGCTAAGCAAAGGGCGGAGATCCACAAACTCACTGAGCTTCACATACTCTTGAAATAACAACATATAACAAATGTACTGTGAGACAATACATTACATTCCTAACTACATTAAGCATAGCCCCTCACTGACACACTTCAAGGGAAACCTTGTTGTGTGAAATGGTAACAGAATATACACCCTTGGGATCATGTGTCCCAGAACCATACAGCAAGGGGGTGGGGAGTGGGCTGTCAAGTTTGATAGCTGTGAGACCTGTTAGGAGAATTGAATGGTGTTGAATTGTCACATTAACATGCCCTCTTTAGATCACTAAGTGCCCCATATCACCCTCCACAACCCCAGACTTCATCAGCTTCCAGCAACTCTGCCTGGAATTGCTTCATTGGCTGTGCTTGACAGAGGCTCAGTTACTTCAGCAATGGTGCGGAGAAAGCCAACACACTGTAGGTATGCTTCTAATTGCCCTTGGGCAGATAGGTAGTAGGCTATCTGTGAACCTCTAAAGTGCAGGCCATCACAGCCATAATATGTGAATAAACAGACCTTCAGATCACAATATACAGTGAGAAATCTCCATGTAGTCATGAAACAGTTAAGTACAGCAAGAACATACTGAACACTGATACTTAGTCACTCCAAAAACTTTTCTTGGAAGCTAGAAGACATGTATAAGTTTAAGTCTTTCTATTGCTTACCAGTAGGTTACCTACAGGAGAGATGAAAAACAAGCACAGATGGGGAACTGCATGCAACGATACCATACCAGCCTATGTGTCAGCCTTAGGCTTTGGAATACTGGCCAAGGCTATATGATGCCTTTTTTTGGAGAGTCTCGAAGGTGAATACCAGCTCCATAAACAGCACAATAACAGATTCAGTGAGGGTTATACTACTCAACACCAGAGGTTGTGATCACAACATGCTTGCACTCACATCACTCCTCAGGATGGACAAAACATCAACATCTATGCAGTAACTGAGATCTGTCTTAAGGCTCTTGAGAGCACACCAGCACTACCAGACTACAACCCATACTGCACATTTCAGCCACAGAACATGGACTGACAGATATGGAGGGGCTGTATCCATATTCATCAGGGATACCTACACCTCCAGGTTAGTGGGGCAGCATGATACCTCTGAGGTCATCCATGTGCAGCTAACATCAGTCACAACTGCAATGTAAACTGTGGCCTGCTACAGATCACCTGCCATAACCCAGGACCACCACTCCACCTACCTGAAGACTGTGGAGAACATGAAAGTCCTAAAGCACACCCTGGCATTTTTCGATGTCAACTACCATACCATTAACTGGGAAACTTACTCTGGTACTTATATCTAGGCCCAGCTCTTCCTGGAATTGATCACCTCATATGCCCTGTACCAGGTGATAACCTCCCTGAAGTGGGGTGGAAACTACTAGAAGTGGTAATCACCAACATGGGAAACAGGTGCACCACAGCAGAGGTTAACCTGTTACTGGTTGGATCTGACCATGAACTATTCACTGTTTCCACACCCAAGCATCTCCCCCACCCACGGACACCACAGTGTATACCTTTCCTACAGCTAAATTTACACTACTAGTGATGGGTGGGGGGTTTCACAGCCCCCACGCTAAGGGGAAACACTGCTCAAGGTACAGACAGATTTACAAATGCAGTGTATAAGCACCTACATGGATGTATGGATCGTGCCATCACTAGTAAACCAAGACTCACTCCTCCTAGACAAGGACACTGGTCTGGTGGACCTCTGCACTAAACAGGCTATACTATAGAAGTAGGACAGTGTTCCAGACAAACAGCAAATCCCATGAAGGGCAGACATCCGAGACCACTATTGGTATGATACGTAGGTCCCTCATGACATCATCCAAGGCTAACATCAGCAGGAGAATACGCAAGGATTTGAAAGATATCCACAATTGTGCTGTAATGGGGAAGATTAGGTTTGAGACAGAAAACCATAATAATGGCTACTCTCATTGGCTATGTCAAGGATCTACGTGGTGATACACAGATTTGCACTGTGCAGGTAAAATATAGCACAAAATATGCTGACCCTACTGATATCGCCAACATCCTTGCAGATACATTCAGTGTATACTTCACCCCCTAAAGAGCCCACAACACTACCAGAAAGGTACAGTATCCCAGACATCAGAGACACATAGGTGGAAATGGCCCTCTCTAACAGCAGAACACAGTGTCAATGGAGGCAGATGTTGTCCCAGACTGCATCTTACAGACTGTACAAGACAACCTGCCCCCCACCTAATTAAGCTTTCCTACCTCAGCCTCTCCACAGGCTACATGCCCATACAGTGGCGCTTAGCAATGGTTACACCACTCCATCAAGGTGGAATCACAACTGACCATGGTAACTACCACCCCATAAGCCTGACTAACCTGCTCTGCAATGGTATGGTTCGCATCCTCATGGCACTCATTAACAAAGACATTGGTAACCTCCGAACATGTGACCTAACCCAGGTCAGCTTGGTTGAGTGCAATTGATGCCTACTGAACCTGTTTGACATCTTACATACAGTCACCAAGACATTAGATGACGGGGAAGGTGGTTCACACATACTACCTGGACCTCGCCAAGGCTTTTGACACCATGCCCCACTCAGGTATTATTGATAAACACACCAGCCTGTACATACACCCATACATCACAAGTTGGGTTGCCAACAGGCTTACACACAGAACCCACATGGTACGACTAGCGGTCTCCAGGTCCAACTCTTGATGAGTCACAACTGGTGTCCCACAGGACTCAGTCTTGTGAGCCCTACTGTTTGGCATATATGACTCAGATGTACAGGCAAACACAGGTGGACTATGGCAGACCATGTTTGGCAATGACTGTGAACTGGGAGTCATGACTGATAGTCCAGCTGACACAGACATCCCTCAAGGGGCCTCACAGAGAACGTCACAGGGTGTCAATGTCATGGCCTCCAGCCAAGTGCCACTAACTGCATGGTCATTCCATTGTGGAATTGGCACCCACATACTAACACATAAGTGGCAGCCACTTTAATACAGATGAGGTAATGGGGTGTCTGGGGACCAAGGTAGATAGTTATCTCCCCTTTGACAATCATATTTCCTGAGAAGTTAGGACATCCTTCTATGTAGGCTATCTGATTACTAAAGGATTCCCATCTAGACATACTGGGGTTATAGTGCCCCTTTACTCATCACTCATCAGTCCCATCATAGGGTATAATAACCCATGTGGGATGTACCTCAGGGGACACTTCCAACAGCTGGGTGGCCCACAAATGTACCTCGCCAAGGGAATGCTGGCCTCCAACATATGGCCTATGCAGCCAGACTGAATAAACTCCTGCTTTACTCAGTGGCATCTCGTTTACTCAGAGATGATCTCCACTGGCCAACACAGCCATGTCGAACTTAGGCTTGATGGATATGCTCCACCTATGGGAATCGATGTCACAGTGAGCCACACACTGTAGTGAGCTGAATCTTGCCATAACAATAACTGGAAGACACTGGAGGGACAGATTCCTGTCAAAGACACTCCCCATACTTTGGAACAACATCCCTAACTACATTATACAGAGCCCCTCACAAACACTCTGCAAGAAAAACCTTGAAGAATGGATGGGGAACGGTAGATGCACCCCAGGGATCCCGCCATTGGCTCTGGTCCACAGATGGACAATTAATGAATCAATGGGGTGGCAAAAGCTGACACATTTTGGCTGGGCTTATGAATGGTCCCTGGCAGTTGGCTAAGTACCTACCTATGAATCTATGTATACAGTATCTGCATATGCTGATAGCTTAATTTACTCTTCAGGTATTGACTTACCTTGTGCCAATGGCAGTTGTGTGTGCAATAGTTGAGGGCTGCCTATGTTGGATGTACACTGTAGACTGCCTATACATGACAATTTACAGGTAGTCTTGTGTGTGTGCCATCCATTTTTACTGTGTGTGCAGGTGGAGAAAGGTGTCCTTCCCTAGGTGCCTACACTGTCAGTGTGTGTGCTAGATGTTCCCTCTTTGTCAAGGCATGGGCATACTGGGCACACCTCCATCTGCCTACTGAGGCTGGCTCAAGGTGTTCATGGTCTGAGTACCTCTGTGCCTGTGGGGCCCTTGGCAATGGTGGTGGGCTGTGAGGGTCTTCACCATTCTGTCCCTGCTGCAGCTGTTTCCGCAGGACCATATTGTGAAACATGACACACACTATGAAGATGTGGGCACATGTGCCTGGAGAGTACTGCAAGGCTCCACCAAATATATCCAAGCAACGGAACTGTGATTTCAGCATCCCAAACACATGCTCTATGATGATTCTGGTTTATGCATGTGCCTCATTATAGCATTCACGCATGGGTGTGTGTGCATTTCTGATGGGAGTCATCATCCATGGTTCCAGTGCATAGCCAGTATCCCCCACCAGGTGGCCATTTGGGATGTCCCCCCCTGGCAATTAACTGATACAGCTGTGCGGCATGCCAGATGTGGGAGTCATGATAGCTTCCAGGGTTGCCAGCATGCACATCCATGATAATGCCCTGGGCATTGCACATGACCTGGCAGTTGATGGAGGGGTATCCCTTGCGGTTTATGTAGCACATACCCTGCTCACTGGGTGGTGACTTGATGTGTATGTGCATGCAGTCTATTGCACCCAGTACCTCCAGGTATTCTGCCACATGGTGGAAGAGATGCATATTGCTGGCCAACTCCTCCTGCATTCAGGGGAAGTATATGTACTCATTGGCATGAGGTAACATGGCATCCAGAAACTGGTGTAGTACCCTGGATGCTGATGTCTGTGAGATCCCCATGATATCCCCAGTTGGTCTTTGAAAGGTACCTGTAGCTAGTATTCTCAGGCTTACACATAAATTCATATCCACTGGGATGGGTTCCTCTCTGTTTGTTCTGGCTCTGAGGTGTGGCCGGCACAGCTCCACAAGTTGCTGCAGGATGTCCCAGTCCACCCTGTAATGCTCTACTATCTCCAGAGCATGTAGCCCCTGGTAGGTTATCCTGGGTCTGAACACTCTCCTCCTCCTCTGGTGCCTGTGGTGGTCATGTGCATCATCCTCCACACCACCTTCAGTCTCCAACACATGCTGGTGGATCAAAGCTATGGCAGCCCCTAACATGTACATATTAAAAGTTCCCCGTCTTTATACACCACTGGTGCAGAGTGTATGGGAATACACAAATGTGTGTGAGGTGCTTTCACACTTTATAGTATTGTGCTATGGATGCTGCTGATGTCAGTGGGTGTGTATGAGCTATTCCAGCTGCAGCATGTCCTAATTATGGGTTTTGCAATGAGTACTGCAAGTGTAGGGCCTTTACTGTGGAGATGTACTTGCCGGCCTTGATTAATCTCTTGACCTTTAATTCACTTTTAGACCTGGATCCCCTCCCATTATCAGGCATGCATCCACCTGCTGTCTTTCTTGTTTTGTACTTTCCCTACCCAGTCATGGCAAAACGTGCCTTGTAGCTAATATACTGCAAATCAGCTTTGTTCTGCTTTGACACTTTACTGTTTTCTTTGCAGTACAGCCCCTCCCCTTTCCTATTCTGCAGGTAGCTGCTTGCATCCTTGTTAGCTGTTGTCAATGACCCACTGTAGGCTCCTAGGTGTTAATTAGTTATTTGTACTCCAATTTCACTGCTGCAGCATTTCCTTATTTCTTTCCTATATCATTCCTGTTTCAGCTGCAGTGCGCGCTGCCCATACCCATTTACCGGGTTTATGCGCGTTTTCATCTCCATTCACATGCATACTCGGTTACCTTGTGTACTCTCAGCTAAGCATAGCTATGGCCAATTCGATACATGTCTATCCTGCAGCTTTGCTTAGCTAGGTGCAGACCGGTTGAACAATGCTCTAATGTTCTTAGAGCAATGGCGACACACCCCTCTCTTGATGTCATCTTTATCTCAAGGGCACACCTCGGTGTTATAATGCTACCCTGTGAAGTGCATCCTTACACCAGCAGGGAATCTGCAATTCACTATTACTCCTCTCATTTGCATGGCATTGCCGACTAATTCCTAGCTACTGCGCATAACACTGTCACTGCCCCTTAGCAACCCTTGCACCATAAGTATGGTGTAGCATGCCTCTCATTGACTATTATGGGAATATTGTGATATGTGTTTCATTGCAATTTTATTCTATATTTTTATATATTCCTTACGATCACCTTTGCGCACCACTGCCCTGCACTTACACGTCGGGATAGTGCGACTATAAATATTAAATGTTAATTTTATATTTTGTACATTTTTTTATGCCAGTGGCTATATATTTAGCCATTGGCATATATTAACAATATAATACATGTGTTTGGTCAGCTATCATGCCTCTGATTTTATGTTTGCAAAAATGTAAACCATTTTCTGCTGTTTACATTTCTGCATGCTTACACTATGCCTGCACCATTTCCTGAATCACTACATTTCGTTTGCATGCTACACTGCTGCACATGGGGTAATTAGCATACAAGGCTCGGGAGTTGTGCGGGCGTAGCATACACAGGTAGTGCACTTGAAAACAGCTCGTACCTGAATCGCTCCAGACGCAAACTTCATGAATCCCGGGAATGGTCTTGGAACTCACCAATTTGCTTCCAGCCACTGTCAGTGTCAGGGTTGGTCCAACATGTATGTGCTATAACAGGGATAGTATATGTCAATATATTGTAACAGTAGACATATGTATGGGTGTATAAGTAAAATGAAAATGTCAAAGGTGGGCTTACTGTGCAAATATGGTTTTCATTGTGGGATATTGTGCCAATAACTGTGTAATATATAGTATTTTAGGCAGATCTGTATTCCATTTTACATAGCATTTCTTTTATGCTATGCAAACATTAGTTATGTCTATTGGCAATTACAATACTCAATAACAGGATACTTATCACTTGTATTCATCTGACAGTTTAGCAGCATGATAGCAAAGATAATTGGAAGAGCTAGGTAACTATCCATGCACATAACACATGTAATATCCACCTCTCTAGTATCATTTGCAAGCAATAACAGCTGTGCATATGTACATGTTATGTAAATATGTAGTGACCCTTGTTAAAGGGCTGGACCTCTCTAGTATCATTTGCAAGCAATAACAGCTGTGCATGTGTACATGTTATGTAAATGTGTAGTGACCCATGTTACAGGGCTGGGTCAAATGGCTATGTGCACACCTACATAGAGTGATTATTGAGAGTAGAGACACACTGGTTGAACTACCAAGTTTGTGTAGCCTAACCTCTCATTGCCAACCTGACAGCCACTTGCACATACTGTATGTAAGGTATTGCACAGTACTGGTAATGAAACAGGCTGCATATTATCTTTAACTCCAGTATAACATTTGCAGTAGGAGTGCTAGATGTAAGAGACTGCTACTCATGTGTAATAGCCACTTCATAGGTGATGGCTTACACTATCTGATTATATCCTGATCATGTTGATAGTGGCAGCAGACTCTATTGATATGTGACTCTATTTGGGGAGTGGGTATCTGTGCCCAACTTAGCTCATGGTCCTGGTGGACATGTGAGTATATACCCAGAAAAGGAAACAAACCTTGCATCATCTGTAATCAACTATCAGGATGTGATGTGCTCCTCAGAGGATTGCTGCTAAAGGTAGCTACAATGTTACTGTAATAGCCAGTGTTGTCACATCCATAACACAAATATTTATGTGAGCATCACTGTCTAAAACATCTTCCTAAGCAATAAGTAAACTAAATACAGTACTTGGTACTTGTAGTACTGAATGCTCATACAGGCATGTCCACTAGTCAGCTACTGGTGTTCACTAATGTCAGCTTTGTGTATGTGGCTATCCTGGGGGGATGTAATCTCTATGCCATGTACACTGCCAAACCCACCTAACTCCACACCCCACACTTTGTCTGGGATGCAGCTACAGGGGTAAGCTGGAAGGCAGTCTAGTCTACAGCCATGACTAGACTGGGCAGTCATGAGGTGTAGGTTAACAATTGCATCTCATCATCACAACCAACACATACCCTTACCAGAACACAGTAAGGACACCCACACACACTACCAGAAATCACACACATTCACAGATGCTTCTAAGTATTTGGCCCAACAAGTGACCTCCCAAGCTGGAATAGACAGACAACGAAATACACAAACTGTATGACATAGTTTGCATAATTGTGCCACACCACATAACACTTGGCTGGAAACATGACCAACAGTACTCATTTGTGAATGCAAACTCTAGCACTATGTTACACACCAAGCTATACGAGGGGATACATACTATAAGCTTCCTGTCTACCATGATTAGCCACATACCCATACACTCAGACCACCTTTTGAACTATACACATGGCTCTGGCATATTCCATGTTGTTGTGCAGGACCTGTGATGCAATAGCCTGGACTGCATGGAAACACATGTAGGAACAGTCAGGTCTTGTAGCCCATGCAGGTATGTCCCAAGGCCTGGGTAGCATTCTGCCATTGGGCAGAATGATACTGGAGTAGTGGTGCAATTCAAAGGGTATCCAGTATCTCTCTGCCTGGGATAACATGGTTGACAGACCATGATGCTTTGCCAGACAGGGCCTGCACCTGTCACCCCTGGTAATCTGGATACTGGCTAGGGCTCATGCTCCCCCTATAGTGCCTTCATCATGCACAGTTCAAGTGAAAATCCACTGCTGTTACAGGGACAGCCAAGCAATAAACTGCGGGTTTCGCTACTCAATGATACATGTCAGAAACACAATATGGTCTCACATATGTCAATCCCTAACACGGAGAACATATCTGTGCAGTGACTGAGACATGGTTCAATGCTCCAGAGGGCACACCTGGATGACCATGTTATAACACATGCCTCACCTCTTGCCCATTATCCTTTATTGGAACACACGGGCCGAAGGTGTGTCCATATTTCTGAAGGATATGTACACCCCCACGCTAGTTGCACTTGCATAACTTCAAATGCATTATGCTTAGCAACTACCTTTGTGTCAAAGTGGAATCCAATTTGCACCTTGCGACAGATCACCCACCATGCTGCAGAATTCCCAACTGTCATATTGTGCTGTAATGGGGAAGATTAGGTTTGAGACAGAAAACCATAATAATGGCTACTCTCAACTATTCCATTATGAACTGGGAAGACTCCTCATGTACCAACACCTGCACTCAACGCATGTTGGATTCCATCAACCCCAATGACTTGGATCACAATATTCACACAAACAGGGCTAACAGTATGCTACACATAGTTAGTCTCCAATGCCAATGTTATGCTTCGTAAGAGCAAAGTGGTGACTGTCATGGCACCCATGCAGATGGACAATGCATGTGCAAATGCTGAATCCTATATAAATGAACCTTAAGCAGTCACATTACATGCAGTGATTGTGCCATTGAAGCAGAACCAAGATTCAACCAAACACAAACAGGAAGGCAAACTGGTGGTACCCTGCCTTAAACTGTATCACAGAAGGTAGTAACTGTTGCAAGACTGAACACACAAGTGGAGGTGATCCCTGGTTAGCTTCAATAAGATGCAGATACACCATATAAAACCACACAAAGCTACTGTGAAACTAATCAGCCACATATTATGAGGCCAACCACAGAGCATTCTATAGCTGTGTCATGAATCGCAATGGCAACAACAAGACCTGCTGTGCTGCACAGCACTATGGCATGGGAAGTACTGCACCTACAGAAATAGCACCTGTTCATCCAGATAGGGTCTTGGAGATCCTAAACCCGCTCCCACCCCCCCAACAGGTACACATATTTATATATCCATGTACACTACAGAGTCCCTGCAATAACATCTATGCAGGTACAAGCTGCACTCTCTAAAGCCATACATCCAGCTTTCATGGGACCTGTCAACATCCCAGGGTGTATCCTACACAAATGTAAGAACAATTTGCTCTCCACATACACATCATGTTCAATCATAGCTCCATGTCAGGCTGTGCACAAACTGAATGATGCACAGCAACAGTTATCACAAAGAGGGAGACACCACTGATAATGGGAAATAGTGCACTACTACCTTGCTGAGTCTGGTCTGTAAGACCATGAACCATGATCAATGTATTTGATGTAGTCAGTACAGATGTTAATTACAGTAAGGTTGATTCACACAGCATACCATGACTTTGCCAGGTCTTAGGACACCATCACCCATACTGTGCTCCAGCTACACTCAGTAAACTAGGTGTATATTCCTATGTCACAGGAGTGGTTGGCAACTGGACTGCTGGCAGAACCAACACTACAGAAGGTGTCTGACTAATACGCACACATCAAACCAGTGCCAGCTACAGTAATACAGTGTTCATTCCTGGTACTCCCCCTCTTTGTTATCTATACCACATAGACTAACACAGAAGGCATCTGCCTATTGATGTTTGCAAATGACTATGAACTAGAAGCAATAGTTGACTCAATGTGTGCTGTGGTCAACATACAGAAGGGCATTTGTGGGTCAGATGTGTGATGTATGGCCACAATCTGACAGCTAAGTATTGCATTGTCATCTCCTATGTTAAAAACCCTGTACCCATGAACTACCACCCAGGCAGCGGTCAACATAATGGAAACTGTGTGTGTATGGGATGCAGCAGGACCGTAGTCTTTCCTTTGATAGTTACTTCACCACACCAGTCAGGTAGTCGTATGTGGCACCCCTAATCATGACAGGGTGCCATCCATGAATATAGAGATCATTATTCAGCCATACTCAACACTCATGTGACCCATAATAGATCACATATTTCTTTTAAGGATTATTGTCCATATTCGGATGGCCTACACTGCCCTTCCCAATCCCTAGCTCCACTACGTAGCATGCAGCCTACACTGAATAAAGCCATGTCCAACCCAGAGATGTTGGACATGCTACACTTAATGCATTCTGATTCCAAATAAACACATACTTCATGGACATCCACCTTTCTAGTACAAAGATCACAACATGCCTGACAGATCTCTGTCCCATACACTTTACATACTCCTGCCATACTATGCATCCCTGTCCAGCAAAGCTGCACATCACCCCTCTTTGTGACATGGTGTGATGACTGCATGGCAAATATATCAGTAACCCTGTGGATCAGTTCTGTGGCACTGCTTGAACTGGCCACTGAAACTTACCTGTCTGTTGGCTACAGCTAGATAACCTTTCAGCCTGGGCTCATAAATGGCCCAAGACATATAGCCTACTAGTTCACTATGACCATACATGCTATAGTTGATATCCAACCCTGCAAATACCATCAGGCTAGCTATTGTCCCATGTGTTTCACATGTGCAACACAGGTAATACATGGCAGGATGCTACACAACTGTACAGTGCCATGTAGATGTATATGGCAAAACATATACATGTAAAACATTCTGTGAGCAAGTCTGCAGGGTCACAGGTCACATCCCTTAAGGCTGTGTATGACTATATATGTGACATATACACAGCATTAAGGTCTATTGCATTAATGTGAACACATCCAGGCATGTGCTGATAGGTAAAGACACCAGTACAGGCAAACAGACATGCCCACATCAAGACAATATCCACATGGAGTATGAGCAATGTCATCACTTGACACACACATATATGGTGATAACATCACATCACCAATAAATGTCAAATGTGTGTGAGTTAAACATGTCAGTGGTGTTAGTGTCATATAGATTTGCAAAGACTTATTTGTAATCTTAATAAATGAGATACACATGTATATTCAGCTGTACTATAGTACTTCTCTGTGAGTTACTGTGACCTGTTTCCATAATTATGTCTTCCAGGTATGCCGCGTGCCAGACTGCCAGCACACACCCGCTTGGAGGATGAGGTCTTCATCCCATACCTTATCGACAACCATTTAATACTCTTCACCCATGTGCCACAGGATGCACAGCAGTGGGATGCCCTGTGGGAGGAACTCCGCAGGAGGGTAAATGATGTTGGCGACACAATTGCACCTATCAGCAGGTGCACCGACACTGCACTGACCTCATAAGATGGGCAAAACAGCATGCTAATGCAATCGCCAGGGAACAAGGTGCAACAGTTGGGGTGTCACTCACCCAGCCCCCACTCACATGTACTGAGGAGCTACTGTTCAACCTGGGGACACCTGCAGACCATCATCCGCAAGCTTTAGCTGTTATTGTGTAGGTGGGTGTCTCTCAACCACCAAGCCTGGAGTTGCCTGGTAAGTCAGTACTGCACATATAACACAACTATATTTCACATAGTTACATGTGTTACTGTACAATATGTAATGTAACATCATATGCAAGGCATGTATGCACACATGCCACATACTATAGTCTGCTACTCTATGTATGCACAGATGTGCATACTCCATAGTATAGTGTATTGTACTGGCTTATGTGCTAACATGGACATTGCAACCTGTAGCTATCACATAGGTGTGGATAATGATCTTACTGCTGTGACACTCCTGTTTAGGTACCTCTGGCATTTTGCAGTGACAGCAGCCCGTGTCAGGCGAGATTGTTATTATTTACCAGGCTTGATAATGCACAGATCATATTAATTGCATGCTATCTGCCATAACACACATACACATAATGTATGGTGGTCCTGTTAATATACACTGGTCAGACCTGCAATGCATCACAGTGGTTACCCATGTGAAATAATTAAAGACTATATGAAACAGCTACACTAAACCTTACAAAGTGTCATTGCCAGATGTGTGGACAGCTGTGAATACAATGGTGGAGGTGTGGTTCACTGTAGGGACAGGTACTACAGATCAGCATTACACATGTAGGGAATACAAATAGTACTGTACAGTGAACATATGTGTGCACACACTCTAAATGTAGTGGAGCTGGAGTATGACCAGCCCACAGGATACACCCTTGTGGATTATACCCTTGCTATGAATGTCACACAAGATCATGTGCTATTTGACATGTCCATGACATGTGGTGGGCAGACTGCAACACTACTTAACTATCCTGCAAAATATGATATCTCACATCCCAAACATACAGCCCTTTGTCTGCATAACCCTGTCCTTTGTGGAACATATGGCATCTATGGGTGTATGTCATAAGGGATAACACTGACATGTGAAATAGATGGCCATCACAACCGTTGGACGCAACATGTGTACACATGGCCATGGATGATGGACAGAGACATGAAGCAACACACACAGTAGAAGTGATGTACATGTGTGTACACCCTGTTGTACATTGGCTTGACACAATACAACTATGGCCTTTGTGCAATCTTGATATTGCAGATGTGAAACACTAAACATCATACTGGCCTGTGCACAGCTTGTGTAGGCATGGCATCAAACCACCACATAACACATCTTGAACATCTTGAGTGTGTTATGACATGAAAGCATTCACCTATACAGTATCCAAATATATACATGTGCTGCACAACATACACATACAGCCACATCAGGCCACAGATACAGTACATTCAACTTGCTGGTGTCAGACCTCACTGTCATACCTGCTCCTCATGTGTGTGAGGTACACAGATGGCATGTGGGACATGGAGTACTGCTAAGTTAGCCATGTGCAGGCATAGTTGCCAGGCATCAGTAATATGGTTACAGATGTGCAGGGGTGTCATCTGTATACCTTTCTGTGACCTGTATCACACATTCCACATTAGGGTTTAGTGTGTATACACCTCAGTGATGTGGGTCACATTCCACATTAGATATGTATTGTATGCGAACCCAGTCATGGCTATGAACTGTGTCAGTAACTCACACTGTATAGCAATAGTGATGCTACATGATGCCCTGCAACGGCTATGCACATCAGCTCAATGTGCAGTATGTCACTGCATATTTGTAGGGTGGACAGACAACATTGTGTCAGCCGAAGGCCCATGTTAGTATAACATGTCCCTGCATTGGGGCGCCATTACCATACTGTATATTTGAAAGGACACCATTGTGTTAAACATGTATGCATGTCATTCAACATGTCAGCAGAAGACGTCATACTACATGTGATTGGCAAGGTCATACACCACACATCAGGCCAGTGTACTGTAAAACTGTGCTGGTCTGTGGCACCATTGCAAAGTAGGGACAGCCATGTCAAATATGTGTGTACAGCCACATGCACAATGTCTGTAGACTCAGCTCAGGGGTAGGCGGAATAATGTTGAACAGACATGCACTGCATTGGGGGAGATATGCAAGCTAGGGCTCAGGCAAACATAATATTCAGTCAACATACCCTTCTGCTCTTGTCCACACCCATTGGGGCAGTAGCCAACACAAAGCATCAGTGGCAGATGTACAAAGGTCAGCGAAAGTCTGTTAGCATGTGGGGTATGTTGCACACAACATGTCAGTGTGGTGCAACGGCGCATAGTGCATGCATTGTGCTGCAGGTATGGGGCATAAGCTACTAACACAAATGGTGCAACACAGGTATGTATGCTAACTACCACTATAATCGTGTAAGGTGTATGACGTCTGCTATAACACATGCATGCTGTTTTCTGCAACTCAGGGATGTATGATAACTACCACTTTAATTGCCTAAGCTGAATGCCATCTGCTATATCACCTGCATGTTGCATGCCATTGGGTGCCATAGCATGTGTGTCTGTGTGTCTGTGTGTCTGTGTGTCTATGTGGTATAACTTGTAATGTACAGTTCTTGTCTGCCCCTCACAGGTGTTGATGTAGGTGCGTTGCCCTCCTGTGGTCCGCCTGATGTTAGTGTCCCTACGGACTCTAGCAGTGATGAAGAAAGTATGATTGAGGCAGAGGCAGGGTTGTCAGGGGCTGAATCTGTGCCATTGGTTGCCATTACACCTGTATACCCCTCATTCTCGCATACAGTTCCCCTGCCTGCACATAACCCATCACCAGTGGCCATAGAGGAAAGACAGATGGCGGGTGGTAGCATGGAACAGGGAAGTGTGGAGACTATGGAAGGTGTGCCTGCACACCATGATCCCAGCCAACTGACTGGTGATGTCTCACACAGGCATGTGCCCAGCGCTGCTTGTAGGAGGACCACTGGCCAACATGCCCCTGTGAGACAAAGCACATCAGCTGGTGTCACCAGACACATGTTTCAGGCTGTAATGGAGGCAGAGGTATGTGCTGAATGGCACAACAGAGAAGGTCTGAGGCTTCAGAGGTCTGCTGTCCGTTCTTTAACTGACAACATCCAGGTAATTGCAAATGCTCACCATCATCTTGCAGATATTTTGGATAGACGATTGGGTGACATGGTGGGAGTCCTTGCCCATGGCATGTCAATCCTCTAGCGTGTAATGTCTGTGCTGGAACATCTGGTGGGAGTTAGGCATCAGGCACGTGGACTTAGGTCAGCTACATCACCTGTTGAAGATCTACGTGAACATGCTACTGCACATGCTTGCTCCCATAGTGCCGGTAGCAGGAGCAATGCAGCTGGTGCTGTGCTGTCCACACCAGGACACAGCAGGCCACATGCATGTGGTCCTGGTCGGTCACAACAGGGACACAGTTCCAATAGACATGTGTCATCAGACAGTACCCAATCTGGATCTCTGCCTGGTAGTGCCCATGCAACCCCTGGCAGGTGCAGGTCATGTGGCAGTGGCCATACACCGTGAACTGTGAAACCTGCCCTGTACAGTCTGCGACTGTCAATAGTACCCCTGTGTAGGCCAGCCACATGCCAGACCTGTGTGCATACATACACACACACACACCAGAAACATATGTAGGGCACCTCAACACACACACTCATAATATCCACACACACACAATGATATTAAAGACCCTAACCCACACACATGATGTCATCCAATGGCGCAGCCTAGGCCTCTGGGAAACAGCATCACCTTGTGCATATCATGATGCCTGTGCCCCATCCCTGTCATCCACACCATTGGTGCAGGGAAGTGCTCATATGGTCTGATGCATAGGGTGAACATACTAGGAAGACAATTGTAGATTAATATTGTTGAGTAGTGTTGGCAGGCAGCAGACATACCATGTATTACAGTTTTTGAATGCATTTTGTACATTTGACAATATGTATCATGTGTAACAACAGTAACAGCATGTTGATCTTGATGTTCTGCCTTCCTCTTTTAGGTGTAATTGCGTGTGCCAGGGGATGTCAGTGTTTGCAGTTAGCATCCCATATGTACATATTGACTACTCACAACTCTGTATGACAATACCTGCATGCACACTGTAGCTTCCACATCACAGTTATAATCTCCCATGTTTCAATTATGTTTACCATTCTAATGATCCAAGAGCATGATAGCTGTGTAGTAAGCTACTGTGTTCAGAGCCATCACATCCATAGTGGGTGACATCACAGGTATAGTTACCTGGAGCAGGGAGGAGGTAAAAGAGTGGTATAGCAGATGACAAGGGTAAAGCCAGTGGAAATAGTGGCTTCTCATTGGGAAGCAGTAATACCCGCTCCCATGACAAGATGCAAACATAGACACACCCACACACTCAGGGATTCACAGACACAGTAACACACACTTACGCAGTTGCCAGTGTTGGCATGAAAATCCCTGCTTATATGCAAATCATCATTATAGTACTATGCAATTACAAGATGCGCCACAGAGATTACACATGTATTGGTAGTAGGAATGGCCTAAGATCAAGGACATCAAAAGGGATACTAGAGTGCAGTGAGTATATGTGGGGAGGGGGGTTCATCAGTAGGCTATGTAAGAACAAGCCACACCCCAGGGTGTACATGTTAATAGGAGGTTAGAATGCCCATCTAAGATTGATGATATCAACATGGATACTAGATTGCATTGAGTGAATGGGGGAGGGGGCATTAACATTTCACTATGGTAAAATGCAACCTCACTCCAGGGACCAGACAGCAGCCATACACACACACACACACACACACACACACACACACACACACACACACACACACACACACACACACTGTGGCATTCACAAAGATATACACCTATGTGACACACATACAGACACTGGACATGTGTGAGGTTTAACCACCTGCCTATGCCTTTCTTTCTATACTTCACTCTGTACTGATGTTTACAACAATGTTCAGGAGAGTGAAAAAACATGTTGGATATATTCCCCACCATACGTGACATATATGGACACACACACACACACAAACACACACACACACACACACACACACACACACACACACACACACACACACACACACACACACATACACACATGTGCCAGTACTGTGAATCAAACACCTGCCTATCTCATGATAGGTATTACAGAGGTACAGCACTATCGCATGCACTACAAAGTGTACTGACTTTTTCCTTTGCCAACTGTGCTTATATATATATATATATCTGCATTAGTAACTGTATTTAGAGCACAACCTAGAGCTGTTTACTGAATTTCCTGTTTGCACTTATTTTTAAAATTGTTTTTTTCTCAAAACTTGCATTTTATCTGTCTTTGGCCTAGCACTCTTGTGTGGGGTCATTTACTGCACTGTTATAACTTGTTGATACTTGTGAACCTCTGCTATCTCTGAAAAAACAAAAAAAAAAATCTTGCTTTTTTCCCACTTTTCTGAGATTTAAAAAAGTTCAGTTACAGGCTTGCTGTTCTTGAACTGTTTTTAAGATTCTTGGAGGCCATTTTTTGCTTGGGCTAAAGGGAAGTCTCTCTGTTGATCAGTGGCAGTGAAAAACATTGAGCAGCCTGCCTGCCCCTGTGGGAGTGGTTACTGACTTGAAACTGTAGTTTTATTGGCCATTTTGGGTCAATTCCAAACTCCTTCATCTTCCTCTCATAAAACCCTCTTTTGCGCGGTTTTGCACATTTTTGTGCATAGTGCAACAGCGGGCAGCGCCGCCTAATTGGGTTTAAACTATTCCTGGCTCCACAAAGTCTGCTCTTCACTTTTTCCCTTAGAACTGCTCTATCTCTCAATTTAAACACCATATTCTCATTCTAAGGCCCTTCATTGGTCCAATTAAGTAATCCTACAAGTTAGCACTATTAAACCATAAGCACTACTTACTCTTATACTCTCTACGATTACCCTGTCCTCTACTGGTCCGTCTTAAATTCAGTTTCCCTATATTACTCTAGCATGTCCAAAGGTCAGTCAATGGTTTGCTCTCCAGTCCAGCTGGTGAATCTGGGAATTTTGAAGCAATGTTACAACTGTCTCATGTACACGGACAACCCTCTCCTCCTCCAAACAGGTTCAAATATATGTGAGAGATGCAACTATTTAGCCAAACTGGAGGCTGAGCTCTCTCATCTCAAAACTGGTGTAACCAGTCAGGAGGAGAAGGTAACCTCACACAACACAATTCCAGTATCACATAGTTCCACCACATCAGTGAAGCAAACACATAAATACACAAAAACATACTCGGAGGCTCTAAATAAAAATCTACCTAAGCAACAGAGACCTCCAAAGCAGACATCCAAGCAAACGCTACCTCAAAACAAAACACTCACAACACATAGCCCATAAAGTCAGTGTGCCAAGCAGCCACAGCCCTTAAGGCTGAATAACACACCTGATACTCTTGTAATAGGTGACTCTATTGTCAGGCACACTGACGTCTCGCTCACCAGGCTGAATAAAGAGAAGGTCACGGTGAGCTGCCTATCGGGTGCTAGGATCCACCACATAACGCAAGCACTCAGGTCACTCCAAAGCAAATACAAATATGACTCAGTCATTGTACATGCTGGTGTGAATGACCTGAGACGTACCTCCCTGGACTACATGAAAAGAGACATAGAGGAGCTCTCTGATCATGTAGCCCAGGCTGGTATGACCCTGACCTTGAGCAGCATCTTACCCTCACCTAGAATGATGCCACAGTACAAAGACAAAATGATCGATTTTAACAATTGGCTAAAATTTTGGTGTCATTCAAAGGGGATCCAGTGTCTGTCAGCCTGGGATGACATGCTCGACAAGTCACGTTGCTTCGCTAGGGACGGCTTGCACCTGTCACCACTGGGCTTTCGGATATTGGCAAAGGTTCTTGCCACCCCCATAGTGCCTTTTTAGGCAAGGCTCAAAAGTCAAACCCACCCCCATAGACAGCACAAGGAACAAGAAACTAAGGGTAATGCTGCTTAATGCCAGAAGTCTTAACCTCAAGATGCACACACTCGAAGCTCTCCTCAGTATGGAGAACATCGATATCTGTGCAGTGACAGAAACCTGGTTCAAGGCTCCAGAGAGCACCCCAGCACTACCAGGCTATACCTCATATCATGCTTTTCGGCCCCAAAACCAGGACCGAACCACAAAAGGAGGGGGAGTTTCCATATTTATCAAGGATATCCACACCTCCAGGTTAGTGGCATTGCACGAAGTATAGGAGACCATCCATGTGCAACTAACAGTGGGTAAGACTGCTTTTCAGTTTATAGCATCCTACAGACCACCCTCTCAAAGTCAGGAATCCCACTCGGCTTCCCTGAAAACATTGGAGAACATGAAGATCTCTCCAAACACCATTATATTGGGCGACTTCAAATACCCAAACATTGACTGGGAGCACTACTCAAACTCCAGCACCTTAGCCCAAAGGTTTCTGGAAATTATAAACTCAAATGCTATGGAACAACTAGTCACCACTCCCACAAGAGGGGACAACATACTAGACCTGATCATTACCAACATGGGGACTCTATGCTCCACACTAGAAGTATATCCCTCATTGGTAAGATCAGACCATAAATCAATTTCACTGGATGTCCACATCCCGACCCCACCCCCAGCCCAGAAAACCACAGTGAAAAACTTCTCAAAAGTGAACTTCTCACTTCTCAAAACCGAAGTGGAATCCTTCAAGGCCCCAGGGCCAGTGGAAACTATGGCCCAAACTGCAGAATCCTATATAAATGCATTCAATGGACATCTCCAGGAATGCATGGATCATGCTATCCCAAACAAAACCAAGACCCAATCATCCAAAGGCAGGCATCCAGTCTGGTGGACCCCTGCCATAAATAAACTGTACAACAGAAGGAGGAAGCTACTACATGATAGAGCAAAATCCCTAATAGGGAAGGCATCTCTGAGCAGTACTAGCAAAAAATTACGATCCCTCATAAAATCCTCCAAGGCCAGCTTCGAGAGAAAAATTGCACAGGACTCCAAAGACAATAATAAGGCTTTTTTCAGTTATGTTAGGAACCTGGGATGCAACTCCCAGACTTGTTCTGAGTTGATTCTAAATGACAAAAATACACTGAACCCACAGACATCGCCAATATCCTGGCAGACAGGTTCAGTGCAAACTTCTCCACCCCCTCCCCCCCAAAAGAGCAAGTATCTATCCCGGCAGAGGGCTACCTCCCAAACATCTCTGATGCTCAGGTGAAGGCTGCCCTCTCCAAAGCAAAAAACACTGCTTCCATGGGACCAGATGGTGTCCCAGGTTGCATCCTACATGAACTCCAAGAGGAACTAATCCCTCAAATAAAACAGCTATACAATCTCAGCCTCACTACAGGATATGTGGCCACAGAATGGCGTACAGCAACAGTGGTCCCACTCCACAAAGGTGGAGCCTCTAAGGACCCTGGAAACTATCGCCCCATAAGCCTGACTAGCTTAGTCTGCAAGGCTCTGGAGAGGATCATCATGAAGCTCATAAACAAAGACATTGGGGACCTACAGACACTAGATCCTACCCAGTTCGGCTTTGTCAAGGGCAGATCCTGCCTTTTGAACCTGGTTGACTTCTTCAAAACAGTCACCAAAGCCATAGATGAAGGGAAGGTAGTCCACACAGCCTAGCTGGACCTTGCAAAGGCATTTGACACAATACCCCACTCGGGCATCATAGATAAGCTATCCAGCTTAAATATAAACCCCTATGTCACAAGATGGGTCACAAACTGGCTCAAAGACAGAACCCACAGAGTGAGAGTTGCTGGAGCCATGTCAGACTTGAAACTGGTCACACGTGGCGTCCCACAGGGTTCTGTCCTGGGACCACTCTTGTTCGGTATGTACTTTTCCGAGGTACAGGCAAATGTGGGAGGACTATGGCTCACCAAGTTCACAGATACTGCAAACTGGGCGCCATAATCGACTCTCCAGCTGACACAAACATCCTTCAAAAAGGTCTCACAGAGACAGACAACTGGTGCCAGCACCATGGTTTAAAGCTAAATGTCAAAAAATGTATAGTCATACCCTTTGGCAAAAACAATGTGCCCACAAATTACCACATAGGTGGAAACCCATTAAGTACAGAGAAAGTTATTAGGGACCTGGGGACCTAAGTTGATAGCAATCTCTCCTTTGACAACCACATTGCCAAAGTGGTTAGAAAGACCTTCTACATAGCCCACCTCATCATGAAGGGTTTCACATCTAGATCAAGAGAGGTAATCGTTCCCCTTTATTCATCCCTCATCAGGCCCATCATAGAATACAATGCCCCTTTTGGGATGTACCTTACCTGACACCTGCAGCAATTATAAAGACCCCAAAAGTATCTCACCTAGAGGATCAAGGGTCTCAAACAGATGCCATATGCTGCTCGGTTAAAAAAACTCCAGCTCTACTCAGTTGCATACCACCTACTTCGAGGCGATCTATGCCTGACATACAAAGCTATGTCAAATCCAGAATTAATGGACATGCTCCACCTCAGTAAATCTAAATCCCTTAGAGCCACACGCTCGAGGGACTTGAACCTCAGCACAGAAATAAATAGAACTTGCTGGAGGAACAGGTTCATAACCCAGAGGCTCCCTTTGCTCTGGAATAGAATTCCAGTTCATGTGAGGCAGAGCACCTCACTGAATCTCTTCAAGAAGAATCTCGATAGGTGGATGGGGGATCCTAGGTTTGTCCCAGGGATTACTCCCGTGTCACTATTAGACAGAGGCACAGTAAACTAAACCTTAAAAAGGGCACAGTATATTCAAATCAAGGGGTGGCGTAAGCCATACAGAATCGGGCTAGGCTTATAATTGCCCCAGGATAGATAGCCTAGTATGAACCTATGAACCTATATGCACAATATATGCACAGGGGAGGTGTTACTGTTACAGATGTCAAGAGGGTTGCCTTCAGTGTCACCCTTACTACATTCTACATTGTCTGTCTTCCACTTTGATTAACAAAACCATAGTTTAGCAGTTACACAGATTATTGTAGTTGTAGAATGGTTGTAACACACCTGTGAGCTGTCCTCAGTAATCATTCATCTGTATACCTAGTGTACAGCTTACTGTACTTTGAGCATATCACCATATACAGTTGGCAATGTTGAGGCTGCATTGCAACAGCATGATGTACTAAGACAATAGTCATCTTCAAACATCAGACACTGCACATGCATGGAAGCTAGACACACATCAATACATGTACACATATGCAGTCTACATCAGTAAGTGGACTAGCAGGTCAAGAGGATACATTCCCCACCTTCCCCATGCCATGTGTGAAACCTAGCCGAGCATTACACCATAACGGATGTTGTATTCATGTACTGGTAGGACACACGACCACCTTCACTGAGTAGCAAAGTGTACATATATGCCAACAGCACATATCAGCAAGACACACGCACAGCAATATTCCATGTTATGATCCTACAAACTGTTACTTGACAGTTCCATGGTGAAGCCAGGGAACGGTAATGGCCAACAGTGAGCACATCATATTTGCCACACACAGCAATTTGCTCTGTTAGAGCTATGCAGTACACTCATTCAAGCATGTGTGAGGTCTGTGGCTTGTAAACATCTCACCCCAGCACGTTCTGGCTATTGTGGTAATACGGCTAATGTCCAGACAGCACACAGCATGCATGGCTTGCAATTGTTGACATGGGGTAGGGTAGGAGCTGAGGGCACACATGGCTGTACATGTCATGGACATATCACCTGTAACTACTCAGGTACATACAGACCGGAGCTGGATTTCCCAGAGTCTGTCAATACAGGCCATGTGTAGGTCCTATGATCCTGTTATTTGGGTATGTTTGTAGGCATTGCATTAGATGGACATGTCTAATGACATACATGCCACATGGGTTGTTGTCTGATATGTTAGGTGTCATGGGTGACCAGTAGAGAGGGAATATTACCTCTGTTAACATAGATATCAACCCTTATGTGCTGTTAGAATGCTATCTGCCATGTGCATGTGTGTAATGCATGTAGATACCTGTATGTAGACAAGACAACGATAGCTATGGTATTTTCATTTATGTTGTATGAGTGTGGGATGTACATATCCAGGGCAGGTACAGTTAGGTGATATCCAACCATGAAGGTGTTGTTTACTGGTGTACAGCAACAGTCAGCTGTGTTAATGCTGACAGCATCCGAAGGACCTTGGCATGTGTGCAACTGACCTGGTTACAAATAGTGGTATTATTGCATTGCATAACACATTATGCAACTGTGTCAGTACATGGGTACTTTACACAGTTGATGTAGGCCTAGGTACAGTCCACCAATCGAAGGTTATCTGGTGGTCTACCATACTATGTCATACCACATATATGGATGTGTATTGGTAGTCTGAGGACATGGTGGTGGATGTATAAGAGGATACAACCTAGAATGCAGCGTTTGCCACTGTCAACTGTACCTGACTCATCTGTGATGAGTTATGTCAGAGTAGTGGTCTTTACATGTGAGTAACCTTTATGAATATGTGGACACCACCACCTGGAATGGTCCGTACCAGTGTTATGGCCCACATGTCTGGATCTGAGTTATATGGTGGTAGTGCAATTGTGCACTACAGAGCCTTCAGCCAGGTGTTCCTCACTGCACAGATGTCAGTATTCCCCATTGTAGGTTCTACATTGAGCAAATGGATTATGGAAGCCACGTATCTAGCACTGGTTAGCATAAGCATCCAATGCAATTGTCTAGTAGAGGTCAGGGTTTTACTTCTGTGTAAGACTTTTGCCTTGGAATACGACTATATGGGTAAATACGACCTAGGTATTATCCACACTCACTTGAAAAATGGATGCATGTGCTCTGTGTCGAAGGCTTGTCATTCAGTTATGACAGCCCGGAATGACAGACACTGGACAACCTCATAATTACAGCAGGGCATTGGCTCATTGTTTTGGTCAAGCAGTTGCCACTCGTACCGTGGTGTCACTGCAAGTGGCAGTAATGTGCTTGGTATCAAACGCCACATGTAAGGTGATGGACAGCAGCAGACGTTGTGTATATGATCAATGTCAGATATATTTAGTGTAGCAGTCCTGCTAATAATGGCAACTACTATCACAGCCAAGAGAGGCCATCTTGACACCTGCACCTCTGTACCATTACACAATGGGGCTCACATATTATGCTTGCACATGCCACTGTTCCATGTATAATGCCACTGTCCACAACCTGCTATCAATGTATGCCTTTCAGGGCAGCAAGGTGTGTGATACATGCTGTAGGTAGCATCCACCTGTGTGTCCCAGTTAACCTATTGTCTGTCACTTCCACACATGCGAGATTGTGGATACTTCACATATATCTCTCAGTACTTCATGTACATGTATGCATGTGTATCACACAGCACAGACACAGCTATATAATTTATGGGCCACATACAGGTATCTGGTAGTAAACCTGTATGATGTGCATATATACTGACAGTTAAGATGTGCATAGCTGTAAACCTGTGTGTTTACAATAGGAGTCCATTACAACATGTTTTGTACATGTAAGTGTATGAGCATGAGCACTGTGGCCTTCTGTGGTTAGAATCAGAGTGCATCCCAAACAGCCCTGTGCTTCTAAGTGTATGAGCGTACCCACTGCCACCTTGTGTAATTTGAGCCAGTGCATCCAAACAAGCCCTTTGTTTCTATGTGTATGAGCATGCCCAGTATAACCTTGTGTAGTTATAGTCATAGTGCATCCCAAACGGCTTTGTGCTACTAAGTGTATGAGCATGCCCACTGTCACCTTGTGTAATTGGGGTCAATGCATCCAAACAAGTACTGTGATTCTATGTGTATGAGCATTACCACTGTAACCCTGTATAGTGATAGTAGTTGTCCATTCCACAGATGGGTATACTCCAGTTCAGGACTTGTTGTGCTACAACTATACCTGTCAGCCCTACCTATGTCTCACCTACAGATGATGTGTCTTGTTTGTGCATACAGGTTGTAATGGACTCCTACTTTAAACACACAGGTTTACAGCTATGTACATCTTGACTGTCAGTATCCCTGTTGTTGTCCACAATCTTAGAAGGCATTCTGAGTACCTTGACATGTGTAATCTCTGTGGCGCATCTCATAACTGTGTAGTACTCTAATAGAGATCTATAGGTAGGCAGGAGTTCTGATCCTACCACTGGTAACTGTGTATGTGTCAGCAAGTGATTGAGTGTGTCTGTGTCAGTAAATGGCTGAGTGTGGCTGTGTGTGTGTATTTGTGACTGCATCCTGTCATGAAAGTGAGTTTTGCTGCATTCCAAAGAGATACCACCTTTTGCACTGGCCTTTATCCCTGTCAACTGCTAAACCCCTCGTTTCCCCCCTCCCCACTGCAAGTAATCAGTCCTGTGATGTCACCCAGCTCAGAAGCGGAATCAGAGTAAGTGTAATTGTATGGGTTCTGTGGCACATACACCAACTGCATACCACTCTACTAGTTACCTTTACATAGGCAAGACGTGTATGCACAATACTGGCAAGTGTGTGCGTTTTTGTGTTTGACTGCCCTGTAGCCAGGCATACACATGTGTAATGTCTTTTAACATGCTGCACACCATGGTAGTCATCTGTGGTGAGTGGAGTCTACAAATTATTACATAGTTAGAAATAGAAAAGAATAGACAGTCAAGAACGACTACAGTTGGTTATGGTATTTTCCTGTGCCACTGTTGAGCAGTGACACAGAAGTGGTCACTGGGATGTAAGTCCATACCCATCATTCCCCCACCCAAACTCCACAATTCCCAGGGTAGATTACCTTAGCTATCATTCCCCACCCCAAACTCCACATACACAACAACCATCCCTTCTCTGGTGAACTGATTAATATGTAAATGTTATAAAGCAAGAGATGCCTCTGTTTTGTGTACACGTCAGTTCCTTTGAAACACTTCTGTGTCACATAGGGTGTTCAGATATGTGTGTGTGTGTGTGTGTGTGTGTGTGTGTGTGTGTGTGTGTGTGTGTGTGTGTGTGTGTGTATATATATATATATATATATATATATGGCTATAGCTGTGTCTGTGTATATGCATATATATATATATATATATATATATATATATATATATATATATAGATATATATATATATATATATATATGTATGTGTGTGTGTGTGTGTGTGTACATATCCCTTAATTGCATATATATATTCAGTTATGACAGTTGTACAGATGTAGACTTGTCCATGTTGTTTCACAGAGTACAGTACATCTGAGGGTACTGTACATATATGCACAAAGTGACTGTCCCATTTCTTTTCAGTACTGTGGAATACCTGTAGTAAGATGTGTACTATAAAATACATGAAACATGTACAACTAAGATGGCTTAGTGGTAAGTTTGGTGACCACGGTGTGTATGGTCCAGTGTTCAAGACCTGCAAGGGTTGTTGTTAATGTCAAGTAGGACTGAATAAGATGCTTTTAAGCAGGTATTAATGTGTTTTTGCGATAGTGAGCAGCGAGTACACACAGGTAAAAGACATGTACAACTCACAGTACACTTGAAATGTCCTTCTTTAGCAATCCTGCTGATTTCTCCCCCACTAGGAATACACCTCTGGGACTGCTGTACCCCAGTAATCTCCATAATGTGTGCTGTAACTGCATAATGCTGTATTGTGATAAACTAGTTTGGTAGGTGTTCTAATCCCAGACATGCCAACTGTGTGTGTCTGTTTGCCTGAGAAAGAAACAATGCTTTTTAGAATACGCACACTCCTAACAATTCACATACACACCTTTGTCAATCCTGCTGATGTCACTCACCTAGAAATACACCTCTGGGACTACTGCACCCCAGTAATTTCCGTAGCGTGTGCTGTAACTGCGTAATGTTGTAGTGTGAAACTAGTTTGGTAGGTGTTCTAATCCCAGACATGTCAACTGTTTGTGCGTCTGTCTGCCTGAGAAAGAACCCATGATTTTTAGAGTACGCATACTCCTTACACATACTCACCTTTGGTAATCCTGCTGATGTCACACACTTAGAAATGCACCTCTGGGACCGCACTACCCCAGGAATCTCCCTAGTGCGTGCTGTAACTGTATAATGCTGTAGTGTGATAAACTAGTTAGGTAGTAGTTCTATTCCAAGACATGGCAGGTGGGGTGTTTGACAGTCCGAGCCTGTGTGGAGATGGCTGTGAGATGGCTGTGAGTGTCTAACCACTGGACATATTAGGAAGTGGGTTTTGTAGTTTTCCTATATGGTGGCCATATTATATGTCACAATGTTCACCTACCGAGGATTACAGATGTCAATCAGCCAAGGGACTGGGTTGGCAAGCCATACCCCTACATCTGGCAAAAGGCCTCGTGAACAAAGTATGCAACCCTACTATTACTCGGAATACAGTCTGAACCCATGTGTCATACACAAACACACTTGCCTAGAATATCACACTATGTTGCTAGTACCTTGCACACTGTTGACAGATAGTAGGCATGGTGTGATTGCAGTGGGCTGCAGAGGGCATGGCACCCTGTCCAACAGTACAATTGGCACATCATTGCGGACAATGCACCTTCACTATGTTCCCCACTGGATGCCTGCAACATATGTGGTGCCATCAAATATGATCCACAAAGAATATACAATGCCTTACACACATGCCCTGTATGGACAGATGCCACTGACACCAGGGAATACCTGTATCATGCTGTCAATGCAGATGCAGGGTCAACCTGCTGTCTATTAGCAGGTCCTGCCACACCAGGCCAGTATTGGCACATCTGATGATAACAGTCTGTGTACACAACATGTGACAGGCAAACCAGGTACACTTGTACATGTCACTGTACATTATTGTGGGACGTGCACATCCCAGGCAATGTCCATGTCAAGGACTATCAAACACAGACATGGCATGCATTGCAAAGCAATGGCCACACACAATGGTAACTAGGATGACAGGACAGTTCATACTATACCCATCTGTGTGGAACATTACAGACACTACACCCTTGAACCACACTGCACACCATTGTCAGGTGGTGTGATGCCAAGGATTACCCCTCACCCAACCTTGTACAGCCATCTTGCACAGCCAACCACTACACACCCATGAAGCAATGCACAGATGCATGTCAGTACTGGCACCTTGTGTCTGTGTGTGGGGTATGATGTTCCCAACCACAGTCACACCCAGTATAACTCCCATTGGCATACTGACTGATGTCAGACACGTTCACATGCCCTAGCCCATAGAACCTCAGGATATCCCCTGTGGTGCATGTAATACCAGTGCATTACTGCAGTGTGGCAAACTAAGTAGTTAGGAAGTATTTGTGACCCTGGAAAAGTGTGGCAATCTGTCTGAGTCCCTTAGAGAGTGTGGTTATGTTGACAATGACATCTGTTCATGTGGAAAGCCATGTGTGCTACACCTAATGTATGTCTACTATATCTCTGTTGCAGATGTCACTCATCAGCACACATATATGTTCTTACAGCACACACACATGTCAGCTATGTGGCACATGGAGTAACTGCATGCACTTGTAATAATAATGGCTAGTCAGCCAGAGGTTTGAACCCCTGTATGGATAGGTGTGTGACAGATAATGCATAGGTTTTAGTCTCCCTTCTCTGATGTACTTTTCTTCTGTCTGCCCCTCCCACACACTCTCTGGTGGATGTGGAGTTGTACACCTGCTCAGCAGCAGCTTGTGTTTTGTACATGATGGTCATGATCAGGTGATGGCCTCTGCATGTATTGCAGTCCTCCTCTAGCTGATTGCATGTGGTACAACTGTGGTGACATTCCCATAGCCAGTCACATAGAAACACAGTACCATATCTAGGAACATCATGTTGGTGTTTGCCCATGACAGTCGTTGTGAGTGGAACCTGGATCTGGTGTTTGGTAAACAGCATCACAGATGATATCTGGATATTCCTCAACACAGTGGTAAATAGCCTAAAGACAGGAGGGTGATGTGCCAGATATGACTACAGCATGTAAGTGTAGCTATGCTTCATTGAGACTACTGTCAATTTAACAGGTTGTGTGTGGCAATGGCTAGTCTGCATGTTTTAAAACTGACAAGACAGTGCTCTGTTTGTGAGGAAACCCCCATCTGTAGGGCCATCTGTGGACTGGTCAGTGTGTGGAACCATGTTTCCTGTGTTACTCACTGAACACACATCTGTGAACAGCAGGAGCATAGTGTGAGGATTGCAGTCAGTACATGGTGATAGTGATGAGTTACTACCATTGCATACCTGGTTGGACATATGTCACATGAAACAGTGGTATGACAGTCACTGTCTGGGGTTCTCATAGTGACATGCCAGTAATGGGCCACTGTTCATAGCTGCAGTCACAAGTCTTCTACGCTTTGTACAGATGTCATGCATTATATATGCATGTGTTGTGCTCCCTCTGCAAATGTATGACATCTGTTGTGTTGGGTTGATGGTCATATCTATACATGCTGTTATAAGTAATCCTGAATGCTGTTGACTATTACTAAGCCATATCTGTGTTAAAACTGCAACATCATAGGCTGTATGGGATTGGAGGTCCCGGCGGAATCTCCTGTCCCACTTCAGCTGGCCATGGCACCGGGCACCAGCATGTCTGGGGTCCAGCCTTAGACCTCCACCTCTGTTGGCTCTGCACCACCTTCTGGTGGAACTGCCACTGAGGATGGGGCTTTTCTCCCCTAGGAGCAGGTCCAGACAGGAACTTGTCAGCCATCGTACAGTCCCGGATGTGGTGTGTAGGGGGCTCAATAAGGGGTTTCAAGGCTAGCTACGCCAGCTCGAGGGCAGACTGTCACATTTAGAGGGTAAGCCTGCCCCTCCTAGATTGCCCCCAGCACAGCCACCTTTGTGCCTGTGAAGGTGCAGTGGTGGCTGGCCAAGGGTAGGGACCTCTGTCCCACTGTTTCCATCTGGGGGCTCATGGGCTTGTGCCTGCCAAACACCCCTCCCAGTCCAAGGTGTATTGCCCCCAACATTGGCATATACTGCCCCTGTATGCTGTCTTGTCTGTCATCCTACCCAACCTATCCTCCACAAGCATACCTATTCTCCTTGCCCAACATGCCACTCTCACCTTACAAAAATGGAAACAAAAGGCCAATATATTCCCAGAATAACATTTGCTCTATACATAACTGTCCATTTCACACACATGTCCACTGGACACATGTAACCTTTTTAATTTGCATCACAACATACTACTGTTGTCCTCACCCCTGTCTCCCAGGCACATGATCCTGGTATGCACATGACTCCTAAAGGTTCCAGGTACATGTGATGCAGGTGACTCCATTGTACACACGACACTACCGGTCCCTCTATGGTTACCCCATTTACCGTTTTCATGATGATGATGTCGCACAAAGCACCTTGCAAGAGTACTGTTCTCACATAATGAATGGACAGGAACTGTTTTGTTAATGTAAATAAAATGCACAGAGTAATGTATTTGGCCAATGTACAAACGTTTGCGTGCATTAATGACACATGTCTGTCTGAAGGAGTTTTGAAATTTCATAGGACAACACCATTACATAATACAGGAGTTGCTAGTGTTTCCCTTTTTATTCTTTCTTAATGCTTTGTTGTCACATGGGATGTTCTTGATATATCTATATATATGTATGTATCTATATCTGGACATAAACACACACACATACATCTACATGATGGAATACATTTCTTATACTATTGAATGACTTTGCGGGATATGTTTGTGATAACATCCAATGTCGGCATATCTGCCATGGCTTAGTGGTAAATCACATTGGCTGTACTGGGCAGGGTCCTGGTTTCGAGCCTTGCAGAGGCCCTTTATTTTGTTGCTGGGCAGAACAAGGGCCATTGGATACGGAGTGATTAAGGCACTTTTAAGCAGTTGTGAGCGGGTGTGCGCAGGTTTGTGCGACTGTAAGCAGTGGTTACTTTTGGTCACAGTTTCTTACTCTCAGTTACCTTCTTGATTGCTTAACTGTGTAGGCAGTGTTTACCCCCATGCAAACAGGCTGTAACCCACTCACACTGCTGCATAAAAGTGCTTACTCCCACTTACCCCTGCGCTAATTTCTTTAAAAGACAAAAAAAAGGGTTGATAGGAAAGTGGTGAAAAGGGGGCACAAAGAGGGAAAGACAGTAGGATAAATAGCTAGGGATGTGCAGGAAGGATGTAGGGAAGGTCCATAGCTGTCCATTTCTTCTACAGCAAAGGCTGTGCATATGCAATAAATTTGGTGGTACATTTAGACACTCACCTTCCTGAGAGAGGGGTGAGGACAACAATAGTATGTTGTGATGGCAATTAGAAATATTTACATGTGTTCAGTGGACACATGTGCAAAATGGACAGCTATGTATGGGACATGCTTTTTATGTGGGAACAGATTACCCTTTTTTTCTTTTATGTTTAGGTGAGATTGGGATGTTGGGGAAGGAGAGTAGGTATGACTAGGGAGGATAGGTTGGGTAGGATGACAGACAAGAAAAACAAGACACATACAGGGGCAGTATATGATACATGTGAGGGGAAACACCTTGGATGGGGAGGGGTGTTTGGAAGTCGCAAGTCCATGAGCCCACAAATGGATACAGTGGGACTGAGGTCCCCACCCATGGGCAGTCACCACTGCACCTTCACAGCCCAGAAGGTGGCTGTGCTGGGGGCTGTGTAGGAGGGGCAGGCTTACCCCCTAGTTGTGCCACTCGGCCCTCAAGCTGGCATAGGCAGTCTCGAATCTCCCTGTCGAGCTCCCTACACACCACGGCCTGGACTGTACCATGGGTGACAGGTTCCTGTCTGCTCCTGCTCCCAGGGGGGGGGCAAGCCCCATCACCTGCGACGGTTCCACCTGAAGGTGGTGCAGAGCCAACAGATGAGGTGGTCCCAGACTGGTCCCCAGATGTGCTGGTGCCCGGTGCCATGGCCAGCTGAGGTGGGACAGGTGGGTCCGCTTCCCATATGAGGTATGTTGTGGCATGTTTAAGGCAGATATGGGTTAGTAATAGTCAACAGCATTCATGATTAGGTATAACAGCATGCATAGGTATTCCCATTACCCAGGTCACCAGATATAAATTGTAGCAGAATAGGCAGAACACATGCATATATGGGTAAACAGTGGCCATTACAATGACATGCAGGTTTCATTGATGGCAACAGGCCAGCAATATGGGTGTATGTTAACATGGCACATGCATAGTAACAGATGTGAATATTTATAAACCAATAGGACATATGTCCCAACAAAGGTTAGGAGTGTAAACATACCAAATGAGTTGTGTAAATCGGTTATTTTTGCACATATGGTAGGGGTGAGAGAGAGAGAGAGAGTTCAATTAACAACTAATAAATCCTTGTAGTTTTCACAACATTCGTAGTTCCTGCAGTGGTCTGTCCCTTACATGTATTATTACACTACCCAATGACATTATATTGTACAATGATATGTTTGTAGATTAGTATGTACGGGACCTGTGTCTTATGTACAGGCTTGACTAGATGCAGGTGTTAATGCGACATGTTTTGAGACTACTCTCATACACATTGGGTGAGATGCTGGGATGACAGGTATGTTTGCATGTACATTCTCTGACTATGTACAAGTCTGACTATCAGTTATATGTCATTAACAGCTGCCTACATTTTTTGGATCATCACACTAATTTGTCAGGGGAACAGGGCAAAAGGCAGGTGATGTGGGCCATTTATCAGGACATTCTGGGTGGATTGGAACATTTGAGGGGTATGAATATGCATGCCACTCTCTATTTAAGCATTCTAGCAAAATCTGTACAGTTGTTAAGTGTAAATATGCATACAGCTTTCTCTCTGAACATTCCAACAAGCTGTGTGCAGTTGTGTGGAATGATTATGCATACAACCTACTAGCGCTCCTGGGATCCAAAGCCGTGCTGTGTGTGACAAAACATTATAGTTAAGATCACTGTACATTATGCTATCAGGCAATTGTTGTGAGGCTTTGCAATGTATTGTTAAAGACTCTGAACAGCAGTTCGCGCACGCAGGACAACGTGCACGGCCCCAACCAGCCCGTAAATTCGAAAAAAATGAGCCAGCACGTATAATTCGCTCTTCCAAAAGACCAATTTATTAAACAAAAGTATAATGGCAGATAACCATTATACAAGCAAACCGGTTTCGGCTATCATAAAGCCTTTATCAATGCTACATGTTGGAAACAAGTGAAAAAACCAACCACCATATGAGTCCCAAATTTATAGTACTCATTTAAAGGGGCATGTACCATAAAAAAAGAAAAGAAGGACACAAACATTTGGGAACAAAAAGGATTATTCCTATAAGTATATGCAGCAACACCAGAACCTACCAACTCTATATAAATATATTTCATATCATAAAAAATTGAAAATGGATTAATACAATAATCAACCTGTCTCAATTGTTTTATATGAATACATATAAATATACCATAAATTTTTGTATAAATATACATTCACAATGAGACATATGAAATCTTTATGAATATATTCCATATAGTTGAAAAATTGAAAGGGATAGTGTCTGGACCAACCTATCCCAGTTGTTATTTACTTCAATACCTATAAATATAACTGCATATAACATGAGAACAACCTAATATAATTTTACAAATTATGCCCTAAAATGTATCCTATATTTCAATTTTTACTTTCCATAAATTATAACCATTAGAACTCAATATTATATGAAAAAAAACAACAAATGGTACATAACAAACACCCCCACCCTTATATTTATGGTATTAAAGTTCATGAATTAAGCCTATTCTAAAGTGTTTAATCCAGGTCTGAATAAACCACCCAATTTGATTATCCACATATTTTCCATCCGGTTAAGTTTTTGATGCCATCCAGCCTTAAAACCCCTGTGTAGAGTGATCCTATCTATAATGACAAACTTGAAAGCTGCAGATGGATGCTCCATGGTATGTTTAAAGAGGGCATTGGCAACACGTTTATTTTTAATTGCACTTAGATGTTCCCCTATTCTAAATTTCACTGGTCTGGACGTCTGTCCAACATAAAATGCAGAACAGGTACAGGTTGCCAAATAGACAACCCAATCCGTACTGCAATTAGCAAAAACCCTTATTTCAAAAATTCTGGAGGTATTTTTGCTGGAAAATTCTCTGGTTTTATGTAAATGTTGACAGGCCATACAGTGGCCACAAGGATAGCAGCCCTGTAATATTTCTCCAGATAAAGTTCTTTGCTGTGAAAGACTTGGAATATATCTTTTGTAGCGTGTAAAATATGAATTCATATTTCTTCCCCGCTGGTAAGAAAATTGGCATTGTTCAGGCAACACACTACTCAAGACATCTTGTGACAAAAGAATTCCCCAATGCTGATTGATAAGATCTCTAAAACGATTAGTATTACTACCATAGGTTGTTATTAACTGTAAGGGTTGCTTATTATTCTGCCCCCTAGATTCCCTATCCTCTGATTTGTAACACAACAACTCCTGACGTGTTAATCTATTGGTTTGTCCTACAACATTAGATAGAAGTTGAGAATTGTAACCCCGTTGTGAAAATCTGTGAGATAAATCCAGACTAGAATCAAAATAATCCTGATCAGATGAACAGATACGTCTAATTCTCATAAATTGAGACTTTGGAATATTGCGGATGATGTGGCGTGGATGGGAACTATTGGCATGTAATAAAGTATTGTATTTCGGGAATTTTCTATGTACAGTGCTGGACAAAGTATTGTCTGCAAGTCTAGACACCTTAACATCCAGAAATACAATATTAGAATGTTCGATGTTGACCGTAAACCGAATGCCAAATGTGTTGTTATTCAGGTAATCCACAAACTGGCCTAAACCTTCCTTATTCATATGGTGGTTGGTTTTTTCACTTGTTTCCAACATGTAGCATTGATAAAGGCTATATGATAGCCGAAACTGGTTTGCTTGTATAATGGTTATCTGCCATTATACTTTTGTTTAATAAATTGGTCTTTTGGAAGAGCGAATTATACGTGCTGGCTCATTTTTTTCGAATTTGCAATGTATTGTGTCTAATATGACTGACCTGTTTGCACTTCCAACATTGTTATACAGCACTTCATACACATTTTATCTGCATACCACAGTGTGGGTAACACTGCTTTCTACAACAGTACTATTTAATAACTGCAACAGTACAACAGCATATGACTGCAGAGTAAACAGAAGCAATGCAGGGGTTACACCTTTATTTGCAGCATATTACACTATTTTGTATACTGGTAGAGCACTTTCTGAGGCTCTCACATTTATTTTGTATGACAGTACATGCAGGCTATTTACTAACCTGCCTCACAATGCATCCTTTGCAGCCTAGCATCATAGGCTTGCTGGTTCACAGCACGTTCATCTGCAGCTGTCAGAGAAGTACAGTGATATTTAGCCATACCTATCCATAGTATACACAAGCTAGGCAATTATTAACTACATAGTGGAAGGAGTACTTACTCGGTTCTGGGGAATTCTGCATCTGCCTTGCTTCCTGGATCCACTGTTCCAGGACATCCCCCCTCTGCCGCTTCAGGGCTGCATGGTGGTGCCTGACCTGCTCACCAGTCCGGGGGATACCTGTGGCAATAGTGAGGTCATGGGCAAGACTGTCCTAGGCCTCCATTTTGTACTGCGAGCCCTAGTACTGGTCCTGCAGTAGTCTTCTGTCATGGTGCTTTATCAGGAGCCATACCATGAATTTGGACTCCTGGATGCCCAGTGCTGCGCTCTGAAGTGAGTGCCTTCTCCCACTCCAACCATTCTGCTTGCAGGGGGATGCTACAACCAGATATGAGCCGTATTCCCACCTATTCGGTTCAGGTAGGGCCGGATTCCCACACTTTTCCATAATTGGCCAGTTTCGTAAAGGATAAGCTATGTGCACACCTGCTTACTTCAGGTTGGCACTGCTTAAAGAGGTGTACCTGTGGGCATGTTGTATTGGCTTCCCTACACATTGATTACAATTACTTAGTTGGGCTCTGCTACGGTTAGCAATGCTTATTGGTTATCTAGCATTATATTTGACTTTTGTCAATGATATCTTACTCAGAACAGGCTATATATGTGTTTGGTATCCATCATTCATGTGTACATACACTGTATGGGGTCCTGGGGACTTCAGAACCTTATTACAGTAACACCTCAACTCTATGTTTACTACAGTACTCCAATTCACATATTTATGGTCTGTGGCAGGTTATAGAACATTACAGTGTACATAGATTCAGTTCACATATTTGATTTGTTTCCCTGTTGTGAAGATTAGTTTGCTGATACCGCCTTTATATGTATTGCTATCATGGCGTAGTGGTTTACTACTATGACTGTGATGTACAGGGTCCTGCGTTCTAGCCTTGCGGAGGCTGGTTATTTTGTTGCTAGCCAGAACACGAGCTGTTGGGTACAGAGTGATTAAGGCACTTTAAAGCAGTTGTGAGCAGGTGTGCATGGGTTTGCATGGAGCTAAGCAATGCTAACCTCCGGTTACAGTTTCTTACCCTCAGTTAGCCTCTACATTTCTTCACCAGTGTGATACTTTCATACCGGCGCCACAACAGGCTTACACCCGCTTGCTCCCGCACTTGCCAATGCACTGCATTTGATGTTTGCATCTGACACTCCCACCCCTGGGTGGGAGTGAGGTCTATGATATTACCTTGTGATGCCTATCACATCGGATTACATGCCTACAGTATCGGGAATGGCTGCCCATTAGGCGTAAGCATGCTGGTCGACTGTATGGCATCCGCGGCCTGTCCAGAGTTTGCTTCATACAATTGGTGTGTTCCTCTTACAATCTGCACCTGTCTGGCTAATACCTGGGAACTGACACCATTAAATACAGACAAGTAATTGGGTTTTGGAACCCACATCCTTCAGCCGAGACATGCTACTGCATACCTA
>NC_056725.1:531316972-531324472 GCF_019279795.1 Protopterus annectens | reverse complement strand
TAGGGCAGCAGTGCAGAAATGGGATCATCCCGAAAATAAAAAAAAAATAGGAAATAAGCTTTTAAATAAAAATCAGCATTCTGCCATAATAGTCAATGGCATGCAGAATACAACAGTACCATTGAATAGTGGTTGCTAAGGGGGAAGGCTGAGTGTCAGTCTTGTAACCATGCATTAGCAGTCAGTTTTATGCAAATGAGGGGATTGATACTGAATTACAGATTTCTCCTCAGTGTTAGCTAGCACCCAACTGTGTATGTGCAGCAACACCATGGTGCAAACCTAAGAGGTAGATGACCTCATAAGAGAGAGTGTCGTGCATGCTATAACCTTATTGTTGCTCTGTGGCCCGTGTTTGCCCTTAGCTAAGCACACCGAAGGAAGGGGATATGTCTGAGGCTGCCTAGCAGTGTTTACATTGCCTAAACGGGTGTGCGCGCCATGCACCAGGTATTAAACAAAAACAAACAAAAAAAACCCAAGAAATAGCAGATCTGTTCACATCTGAGCATTGGGTATGCATGGCGCCTTGGGGCTTAAACAGGAAGGCAATGGGAAGGGAAAACAGCAGTAGGAAGGCAATCAAGGAGAACTAGCATAGCTGGCAGGTGAAATGTATCAGAATCAGCCAATTACACAGGCAGCAGCCCAGCACTCTACTATAAACTATGCAAACAACTTTCACTCTATTTTTTCCCACAAACTCTACACCAGCGGTGTACACAGACAGGGAAATTTTACCAGACAAAACTAACAAAATGATAGGGTCTGCTGTCGCTCTCATACATCAATATGTGGCAGAGGCTGAGGGTGGTGAGGATGAGAATGCTGATGACCAACCCACAGTGAGGAGAAGGAAAAGAGTGTACAGACCCAGGGTAACCTACCAGAGGCTACATGAGCTGGAGATAGTGGAGCACTATAGGGTGGACAGGGACATCCTACAGCAAATTGTTGAGCTGTGCCAGCCACAACTCACACACACAACCAACAGAGGGGAACCCATCCCAGTGGATGACAAGGATTGTGTAGGCTTATGAATACTAGCCACAGGTACCTTCCAAATGCCAACTGGGGATATCATGGGGATTTCACAGGCATCAGGATCTAGGGTATTCCACCAGTTCCTGGATGCCATGCCAGCACATGCCAGTGAGTACATATATTTCCTCAATAATTGTGAGGTGATGACCAGCAATATGCATCTCTTCCACCAAATAGCAGAATACCCTGAGGTAGTGGGTGCCATAGATTGCACACACAAACATCAAAACACCTCCTGGTGAGCGGGGTAGGGTCTACATAAATCATAAGGGCTTCCCCTACATCAACTGCCAGGTCATGTGCGATGCCCAGAGCATTATAATGAATGTGTGTGCTGACAGCCCTGGAAGCTATCACGACTCCTACATCTGGCATATGACACAGCTGTACCAGAGATTTGCCAGTGGGGACATTCCATATGGCCACCTAGTGGGGGACGCTGGTTACACACTGGAGCTGTGGCTGATGACACCTATCAGAAATGCACACACACCTGTGCAAGAACTCCATAATGAGGCACACGTACAAATGACAATCATAATAGAGCATGTGTATGGGATCCTCAAGTCACAGTTCCGGTGCCTGGACATATCCAGTGGAGCCTTGCAGTACACTCCAGCTACATGTACACAAATTTTCATTGTATGTGCCATGCTACACAATGTGATTCTGCAGAAACAGCTGAGCAGGAACAGCACTGGTCAGGGCCACACAGACCCCCACCATTGCCAAGGCCAGCACAGGCACAGAGTGACTCGGAGGAGGAACAACCTGAGCCTGCCCATGTAGGCAGAAGTAGGCATGCCCAGTATGCCCAGGCTTTGGCAAAGAGGCAATGCATAGCACATATACTGACACAGTAGGAACCCAGGGAATGACACTTCTCTCTGACTCGCACATACAGTAAAAGGGATGCCAAGTATGACACTACCTGTGGTTTGACATGTATAGGGAGTGTACTATGTGCATCCAACATATTCAGCCCTCCAGTACCATCCTCAGTACTGGCACACCCACAGGTAACTCACTCTTCCTATCAATTGCTGAATGGAGTAGTATGTTCTGCTAGTTGTAGCTATAGTATGGATGTGGGCATGCAAGGGAACTGGGTGGCTGAATGGGATGGTAGCAGATAGTAGACACCTATATGGACAGCATGAAATCCATAACATATACTGGTGTCAACAAAGTAGGAAGTACTAGACAAGGTGACAAATCCTACTGCAGTACATGTGGTGGCCCAAATGTGTGTACATAGGACACACACATGCATGTCATTGAGGTTCACATACCCAACAGCAGCCTCAGCCAGTAGGACAGGTGTAGCTGACCATAATGAAAGACTGTGCTAAGGCTTCCAATTAATGGCAATGGATAATGGGTCTATATCATATGAGCGAATCGCACAAATTGTGAACACTCATAATATTGAACGTACTGGACCTCAAAGTGCTTTTTTTGAGATCATGGTACAGTGAAGAATGGGATATTTGCCCTTTCCTCACTGTAGTCTGATCAGAGTTGGAATATATATTTAGCGGGAGGTGTGGGGGGTGCAGCCCCCTATAATAGGAAGCTTGAGGTCCGGTATGTTCGATTTTATGAGTGCTTGCAATTTGTGCAATTTGCTTATATGACATAGACCCATAGATAACGGCCCCCCCTCCAGACCTACACAGACAGACTACAACAGGTCAGGCCGTTGTATGTTAGTTCTGCAGGGTATGAAGTCTGAAACTGAAATGTAGGTCAATAAAACCTAAGATCTGTACTCTACTGATATACATCTAGTCTGCATGATAGGTCAGGATACAAAATGAAATGGAAGCCAACAGATACCTGACATACCAGTACAGTCATAGCAAATGTTTACAGTTGTCAGGTGTGCCCCCCCCCCCACAATCCTATGTAGAAATGCAGTAACATGTACGACTGGGGTTAATAACACTGGAGCACAGATTAACTGAGCTGGCCCAATTTACAGGATAGATTGTTGCATGTGTACAATATGCAGGGCTTTGTGTGTTAGGTTGTTGTGTGTTGTACATTGTGTGGAAGTGGTCAGCATGTAGGCATGGAGGGTTGTGTCCCAGTGGTCTATGACCACTACTGTTGATGACAGAGCCATGTTCTGACAACTGCAGTGCCAACCACAATGCATCCCAGCAAGACCCAATTCAGCAGTCATCCGTACTCATTGTTCAGATGTCAATATCTGTCACCATCTGAAAGATGGACATGTCATGAATGTGAGCCCAAACATACACACAGTACACAGGTGGAAGTACCCTAGACAGAGTGCATAAAATTTAACTGTCAGCTGCACACACCTTTGGAATTGTACATACAGGTTAGCAGCACATTAGTTATCTGTGTAGTATGGAACACTGATGTTGTCTGGCCAATCACTGGCAGACCAGAAAATGCACAGTTATGAAGTAATGAGAGAATGCCTATGTCTCCACACAAGGCAGCATAAGGGAAATGTTCCAGGAATATCTGTGAGTCAGCTGCAAGAAGCCTCCATATCACACATGCACTCAGCTCACCCCACCATCATCCACAGGTTTATCACAGGTCATATCCCTGCTGTTGGGAATGAGTACAGCATGATCCCCACTTCTGTATGGGAATACCCACAGAATGCAGCATGCTGAAGAGGTGTCCTATGCAGATGTGTCCCTATCTGTAAGCAGCACCCTGCCAGCATCCAGACCAATGGATTAATATGGACAGGAACTGTTGCCATTAACACCTTGCACACTTACTCTGTCACCCCAGGGGAATCCAGTGGCTCGCAGCCTGGGAATGTAGGAGTGACAGAATGCATTAGCCTACTACAGATGGTCTGCATCACTACCAAATGCCCTATAGTCCTCTGTCAAAGGCCTGTGCCTCACCAGTACTGCCAATGTATGTTATCTCATGGGGTCTCAAATAATAACATAAAACAGTCCACAGAACACAAATGCAAGGCCTTGTCAATAAATCCTAGTAGCATGCCCACCATATCCTACTGCATGAACTTTGGACCAACCCCTAAATAATGCTGGGATGAAGGGACAACTACAGGGATACTTCACAGTTATCACTCGCATAATGTTAGGAAGAGGACAGAATAACAGAGTGGGGGGTGTAGAAGCATGTAAGCCATGGAGTGTGTGAAGTCTGAAACTGTGATGTGTGCCCATACTACCCCTGCCTGCAAACCCAGTAATGGGTGGCTACAAACCCACTCGTAAACCACAATATGAAGGGGAACTGCCCAGATATATGAGCCCTGCCTTTGGGTAACCTGGGTGAATCTATACAGCTGAGAGGTATGGCCACAGCAGGATATGGCCATTCTTTATGTCGATAGATGTGCAAGCAGGGGGTTCTCAGTCACCACAGAACCAAGGTGATGGACCATTTACATAGATCCATCAGCAGGTGTCTGCAGCTACCCCTCCAGAATGGCATGAGTGTGGAAGAATATATAGGCCGCAGACCACAGTACTGGACATAGCTTCATTCATCTTGTATTTCCCATGAAATAACTGTGAGCAAATAAGTATATCTGTTGATAGTTGAAGACATAGTACATCACAGTGTAAAACAGTACATGTCTGAATATCTCTGCTAACACCAAACATGTAACACAAGCAGCATGGACAGCAATAGTTACAGTACCCCACTATCTGTCGCCCATTGTGACTCCATATTGTCAACCTTTCTACAGATATCCTGCAGAAACAGGTTGCTAGCTGTAGGTGTAGAACACAAAATCCTGCACTGGAGTACAACCTACCTGGAATGGATTCACATACTCAGTACAGATGGTCATACCGGGCATGCTTCCTAAACTTAGAGAAATTAAGCCCATGTCTGACAACAACAGTGGACTATATATATCTGTCAGTCCCAGATGTCTGTGCACACACACCACTTTGCACACCATTCATGATTTACACACACATTGGATAGAGGAATATCACACATATCCAAGGTCAACACACTATAATAGGTCAAACATACACACACAAAGATGTGGGGAGAGAGAAGCAGACAGTGACAAAGTGATTGCCATCATGAGTCCTGTCCCACCCACCAGACATCCAATTGGCCAATATCACATGATGTGCCAATGTCAATCACTGTAGATATTTGCTTTTAGTAGCCCTCAGTCCTATTGTGTCTGTGGTGCTTGTGATAACTGTGTAACATGATAGCACAAATCAGTATTCATCTAGCATTTGTATATCAAGTCCTGTCAAATGTAAAGTTGTGTGTGACTGAGTATTGTGTGTGTGTTACCAGAGGAATGGTTTATGGCCCATTCACACACACTGCACTTCCCGTAGCCTATGTTAGCACTCATGCTGATGTCAGTCACAGTGAAATAACCCTCTGGACAATTGTCAGCCCCATAATCTCCGTGGTGTGTGCAATAAGTGTGTAATGCTGTAGTGTATCATACTAGTCAGGTAGGAGTTCTAATCCCAGACATGGAAAGTGTGTGTGTGTGTGTGTGTGTGTGTGTGTGTGTGTGTGTGTGTGTGTGTGTGTGTGTGTGTGTGTGGAGATTAATGATTTTGAAGCTATTCACAGTCAGTACACCTCTCATTGCCCTTCTTTAGCAAGCCTGCTGATGTCAGTCACCTTGAAATATCTCTTTGGGCAAAAGCCAACCCTATAAGCTCTGTCATGAGTGCCATAAATGCAGAATAATGTAATACAAATAACTACACTGGTATGGGTTTGAATCTCGTCTGTGGCAAGGTTTTGTGTGTGTACCTCAAAGATTTTGGCCCCATTTACAGCCAGTACATATCTCAGAGCCTGACTTAAGTAGTCCTGCAGATATCCTCCACCTTACAAGTACCTGCTGCCAACCCTAAACCATGTCAGGTCAGAGGTGAATGCAGTAAATGCATAACATCATGGTCTGTAACATTTATTAGATAGAGGTTTGAACCTCACCCCTGGTGAATGTGTGAGTAGGGTAAAATTATTTTTGGGATCTGTCACCCACTACATCACCCAATGCCACTATTTACAAGGGCTGCTGATGTTCCTCAGTTTAGAAGTACCTTTGGACAACATCTATTCAATAAACTCAGTAGCGCGCGCGCTAAACGTGGTACACTGTAGTAGCAATATCTAGGTAGGGGTTTGAATCTCAGTACTGGCAAGTCTGTGTGTCTGTCATCTGTATCCTGTGTGGAGGTTGCTGTGATTGTGTAATAACAGGATGCATTGTGAGGTGGGTTTTGCTAAATTATTATATTGAGGACCTACTATATGTCACAATGTCCACCTTACGAGGACAACAGATGTCAAATGCCAAAGAGGCTGGTGTAGACAATCCATAGCCCTACATGTGACATCATGGATTGGTGAACAATATAGGTAACCCTTGTATTACTCAGAGAACACTCTCCACCCATGTCTCATACACAAACACACTTGGCTAGGCAACAACCAGTATATTGGTAGTTCCCAGCATATTGCCTCACAGATAGTAACCACAGTGTGATTGCAGTGGACTACATGCCTGTTGACCACAACAGTGCCAATGACATCAGAAAATACTGTGATGTGTAACATCTCCTGCCCGAGTGTGTGTTATCCAGCAAGTAAAAGGACATGGCACCCTGTTCCATCCCTACATTAGGCAAATAAATGTTTACAGTGGTCCTTTTGCTATGTTCCTCAGTGGACACCTGCAACAACTGAAGAATCTGCAAATGTAACCCACAAAGGGAATACTATGCCTTATACACATGCCGTGTATGGACAGATGCTACTAACTCCACTGAATACCAGTATCATGCTGTCAATGTAGGGGCAAGCACGACCTCAGTTCCATAGCCACGTCTTCACAAATGAGGTCAGGAATGCTACATCAGAAGATAACAATCTGTACACACAACGTACCCCAGAGACCTCAAGTATACTTCCACATGTCAAAGAACATGCGTGTGGGACATGTGCACAACAAACTACAAATGATGCAACCTCTGCGAGTACGGCAGCTGCAAGGTCCCAAAGGAAACAATGTACAAGTCAAAAAAGAGGACCAGCATACAAGGCAACTTATAAAATACTTTATTAAAAGTATTAGGTTCTTGGGAAACAGACCGGTTTCGGCACATACAAAATCAAAGCCTTCTTCAGTGTTTCAGATGAGTGGATGGTAAATACAATACCCACCTGTGGGGATAACTCCAGGGATTACACCCCCCTAGCCACACTGGAGACCATTGTCATGTGACCTGATGCCAAAGTATTCCCTTTGCCTAGCCTTGTACAGCCATTAGGCCCATTCTCCTACTACACACCTTTGAAGCAATGAAGCTATGCACCTCAGTACTGGCAAGTAAGTGTGTGTGTGTGTGTGTGTGTGTGTGTGTGTGTGTGTGTGTGTGTGTGGAGATTAATGATTTTGAAGCCATTCACAATCACTACATCTCC